>NC_138655.1:26435330-26470330 GCF_964273445.1 Streptopelia decaocto
CAATTCTTGAAAATCCCCAGGCAACAAATCATTGTGCACTAGGCATGGAACAAGAGATGTCAGGGCACATCACTTTATGGCACAAAGAAGTAGGTAAGAAATGACTGGACTATCTCAGTTATCAATGTATGCATATGCTGCAAAGAAAGGAAGAAGTTTCCCAGGATGTGTAACTGTCTCCTCCAGTGCGAGGATCTTACACTTCCACCTTGGTCCCAGATCCAGCAAGAAGTATGACTAAATATGACCCCAGTGTATGGGCAAAATGTGCCACCCAGGGATAAGTGAGCATTTTCAATACTCAGGGTCTGAGTCCTAGTACTCTCCAGACCATTACCCAAGTCCCACTGGGGCCCTGAGATGAAGATAAAAAAAGCTCTTCAAGCTGCATTTGACTAGGAGACGGGTCATAACCCCCTGTGTAATTAACTGAAGCTCTGGAATGTGAGATTTTGCTGTAATTTTTATCTTTAAGTGTAACTGCAAGTGTAATGGGAAAGTTGAGGGCAATCCTGTTCTCCCTAAGGCTCTTGAAGGACAGTGACAGAAGCCAGTTATAGAGCCACACATCCTATGGTTTCAAACAATTTTTAGCTACTAACTGCAGTTTGAACAGGAAACAAATACTGAAGAAGGTTTGTCACTTGTTGAAAACTGCTGCTCCATAAGAAATCAGGTTTTATTTTCGACTCTTGTAAGTAAATTCACTACCACAGCCATACTTGACCCTGTAAGGAGGAGGCTGCCCAAATTCATGTAGCTAGCAACCACAAATCTAATTGAGGATGCTTGCAGCAGTTTCATTCCAGAGCAGGGTTTCGTTTGATTTCTGCTTTTCTCACTTTGTCTCTGTTGAAATGACCTGCAAGCCACCCCCCTTAACGTGTGCAATGCTCTTGCAGGCCAATCTGCCCCTGCTGCAGCGGGAGCTGCTGCACTGTGCAAGGCTAGCCAAGCAGAACCCAGCCCAGTACCTCGCCCAGCACGAACAGCTGCTTCTGGATGCCAGCACCACCTCACCTGTTGACTCCTCAGAGCTGCTTCTCGATGTGAACGAAAACGGGAAGAGGCGAACTCCAGACAGGTGAGCAGCCCCAGTGCCTCTCATACCCCGCTCAGATATGTCCCGTGAGTGGAACGTGCCGAGCTCCGCTAGCAAAGGAGAAGTGTGTGGGTGGGTGGGTGCCTGGGGGGACTGGGGAGGTGTTCCCTGGGTGCAGGTCCTGCCCACACTACAGCTGCGCAATGGCTGAATAGCCTTTGTGTACATGTGTCTGCACGTGTATATAGAAACGTGCACACGCTGACTCAGGCAGCAAAGTCTCACTGGCCAGCCAGTACCATACTGACTGTTTAGTGCATAGTGCAGGGTGTTAAGGTGGACTCAACGTGTCACAAGTACACGAAAATTTACAAATTACAAAGTTTTAGTAATCTTTTTATAAATGCTTTATGTTCCCTCCACCTGTTGCACAGACTGTAAGATTCCTTCATGGGCAGTTTGTGGTTGCAGAGATACAGTGATTGCAAATTGGGTCCATTTCTTTGAAACACCCTGTATTTCTCTATAGCATAAAGTGACAAGCAGCAGATTGCTCCAGTTCCCTGTGCAAGTCCTTTGTATTTGAGGTTTTGTTGGATTAAACAGTAAAAATGGGTAAAGTGGCTAGGCACTCATATTGGGAAGTACAAGGCGAGCTCTGGAGTGCAGTCATGGCTTTGACTCCTGCTGCCGTGCCATGTTTCCATATCTATATATCCAATAAGCATGAGGATAGTTCTTCCTAATAGGAGAATTGTTGACTGAAATCTGTTTTATTGTTGAGCTGAGAGTCTGTGTAGAAACAGTGCGAGCAAGTGCACATGTGCAAAGTACAACAGCTTTAGGGATATGGAATGGTATTCTCTTTTTCTTATTTGAATAAAGTTCTTTGTTTAGTGTTACAATAAAATGACTCGTGTGGTTTTTTTTATATTTAACTGTCTTCCTGTGACAGTGTTAGAAATTCAGCTAGCATATATTACCTTTGAGAGGCCAGAATATTGCATTTTTCTTAGTTCTGTTTGCCATGGATTTTATAGTGTGGAAAACTTTTACAATTTTTTTTTGTGAAATGCCACTACCTGCACGCATAAAACATCACAAGTGTTCCAGCTATCTTTTAAATGAAAAAATATGAAGATTTGCAAAGTCAAGAAGGCTTACAAGTTTTTACAGCTGACATTGTGTAGGCACAGGCCATGATAGCACTAAGCCTATGGGGAAAACAAAGTCTGAAAGTTCATGAGGCTGGTAGACGAAAATTCAACACCAAATATTTTGGTATATATGCAAGTGAGATATTAATGATGTAGGTGCAAGATCTTTAAAATATCTACATAGTAAAACCTAAGCTACTGATAGCTAGAAGTGAACAGTAAAAAATAAAATACCGTTGCCATTAGATGAAATTGTGAAAGTATTTGAAGTTGGTTGTATTTCAGGGAAATAAATCCTTATGGACCAGAAATAAAATAAAGATACCAGCAGAGAAGCCCTTTTCCATGTATCCTCTTTTCACCGTTTTTTCCTGACAACTATACCAAACTGAAACAGCCATTGGTGTTAACAGGAACCTGCTACCTGCGTCCAAGAAACATGATTAATTTTCAGACATTTTCCATGTAGTCTCTTTCTCTGTGCAGAGAGGTAACATTTCCAAAGCTGAAATTTAGCTCCCTGGGGCAGTTCTGCTGTATATCTTCAGTCTTTGCAGAGTGGTATACTGAAACGTCTGTTAAAAAGGCCCCTTAAAATCTTGTGTATCTTGTGAATAACTTAAATATCAGCATGTTGTAGTCCAATGTCAGTAGCAGGCATGGTATTTGTCCTACAAGTAGATATACACACACTGAATTATGAGCCTGTGAGGTCTTGCTTGGCAGGGAATACAGAGAAGAGGGATGTACCTTCTGACAGCCCTAGCTCACCTTTTCCCCTGCTAACAGAGAGCAGTATTGCTCGCTTCTCCCATAAAGTCATAAAGGAAAAGTGGACAATAAAATATTTCCTTTGTTTTTCTTCCTTAGCTTTCTGCATCAATATTCCCCGCCTTTGAAGACCCAGTATGACAGTGTTGAATTTTGGTTATTTTTTAATGAGTACAGTCTCACCAACAGTAGTTTGAGTCCTGGTTGCATGGGAGGGGATGGGTGGTGCAGGTAAAGACTGGTATGAGAACTTTGTAATGAAAAGACCCCGTGTTAGTCTTATAGCAAAAAGGACATAGGAGTAGCCCATAAGGGGACAGCAGATCAGAAGAATATTGGATTTTAAAGTCAGTCTTCGTGTTTTAAATAAAACTGAGGCCTAGACCTAGAGGGATTTAAGTCTGGTTTATGGACTTTTTAAAATTTTCGTCAGTGTTTCTTTTTAGTTAAAATACATGGATGCTCAGAAGCCTCTGCTCACAAGCAAGTGCCTTTGGCTTCACATGTGAAGTCTCTCTTGGGCTCAGTCCAGCCTGGGGAGTCTTCGGTTCCTCCTCACGCAGCAATGCAGCTTTTGGGTGAGGGGTAGACAGCTTAACTTCCAGTGCTGTGGGTAAGATGCTGCGTTTGAAATCCTGGGGTCCAGGGAGAGGCTGTAATGTGGGGTGTCCCACTGGCATATGCACTCTGAGGTGCCAAAGTTCTCGACCAGCAGCTTCTGTCGATGGCTGCTTGAAGTTGGGCTACTCAGTTCTGGGGAAGTGGCGTTTCAGAAAAACCCATCCTTTCTTTTTTGACCCTGAGATTCTTTGCTGAAATGAAAGACCTGGAAAGACTGATAACTCGCCCACTGGAATGGCGTCTTGAGCTTAAAAAATAAGTTGTTGTTGTTGTTGTTGTTTTTTCAGTATCAAACAACCCTGTCAGTGGTTAGACTCAGCTATTTCCCTGACTATGTTTAAAGCTTTACAGAAGAAAAATAAGCGTATACCATAGTTTTGGCTGAACCAAGTTCAGTGGGGTTGTCTTGTGCACTCAAGAACGTCTGTACTACAGATATAGTAAAAAGAGCAAGACCCTGTTGGAAAGATTCTTAAATTTACTGAATAGGAGTTTGTATACCTTTTAATTTGAATAATGTAAGTAAATCAACCACAAAAAGCTGTCCTCAGAGTTAGAGCATTCATAGACTGAGTATTGAAACCAAATACTTGTCTGGATTTGTAGTCATTACACTATTAATTATTTTAATTGTTTACAGAGGAGCAGGAGGAAACATCTGGAAACAAATATACCTTTTGTTTAGATATCTAAGTAGTTTTCAAATATACTAATAAAAATACAGCGGAAAATATCAGGCATCCTTTAAGAGAAGGGTTCACCATGACTGTTGTTAGAATATGGGAAAAATTACTAAAAGTCAATGCCTTTTAAGGGAAACTAAATACAGTTGGAATGATTTTGTTTGGAGATACCTCTCTCACTAAAGTAAATTGTGGCAACTTTTTCACTTCCCAAGGGATATGATACAGACATTTTATATAATGTGTATGTTATCTGTGTGTGTGTATATATATATGTATATGTATGTATCTTTCATATATATATCTATATATATCTGTATCTCATATATATATGTGTGTGTCTGTGCATATGATGCATACACATATATGTTAGAAATACATATAAACAGATTCTTCCATATTTACATTTTTATTTTGGGCACAGGTAACTGCATCCTGTTGACCCCAACAGAGGTAAAATAGAGTAAGGGATTAGGCAAAGGAAGTAGAATGTATGTGTTGCACATAACCACATCCATCTTGTGATTTTTCTTAAAGAAAATCCACATTCAGTAATTTTTTTCTGCTTATAATTTCATAACATTTTTTGCATACGCATTTTCCAATTCTGGTTATTTATCTGCATATCCAAATCTACTGTACGTGAGATTTTATAGAGCAATCTGACAGCAGAGCTTCATGTTTTACTGAATGTTTTCTTGGTGCATATGGTCTGACACGGATGAGCAGCCACGGTGAGATTTTGGAGTCTATTAAACTAGCTCATTAAAAAGATCAATCTGTTTCTGTAATAACACTGGGAACCATCAGTCACTGCAAGAGAGAAAAACTGACACCTGAGGAGACAACACATTTTAGTAATTTGTTCATGACATGTCATGAACAAAGTGTTCACTATATTTTGTTTACAACTTTTGGAGTTTACATTCTACTGTAGTAAAGCAAAGGAACTTGGACCAATGTGAGTTTTTGTCTCAGTGAATGAATGCCTAGTTATAAATAACATGATTTAAAATACATTAAGTAGAAGAGACCTTTTGCTAATTAGTCATCCTTGGAGCTTGCTCAGAAGGGCTGTATGGCATATGAGCATGTCATATAGTGACTGTGTTTATGACAGCTGCCTACAAAGTGGATATAGGGCATTTTTAAGTAAAAATATATCTGTTAGGATATCTACAAAACAAAGGTGGCCATGCTTGTTTTGTGAGTTTACAAAGTGCTGCTGTGCTTGCTGTACCCTTGGTACCCCTGACAATGTATTCATGTTGAAGGTAACTGGAAATATGGACTGACTTTTATAATTCTGTTAGGCAAATATTTTTATTTTAAGAAGTTTCTTCACATCTCAATAAGGTGAAGGATGCTCATAGGTCTTATAGCCATTCCCCTTGTAATTTTAAATATATTTTTATAATATGAATGGTTAGCACAGTATTATAAACAAAATAAGTATTTTATTCCAACAAGGCATTATCACATCTTTGCTGATCAAGACTTTGTTGGTGGCAGTCCAATTCAAATCTTGCACAAATAGCAGATAAACAGCTTTGCCTCCTTCCTGCAAGCTGACTTCAGTGTTCTTTCAAATCAGTACAATACTCTTGATCAGATGAAACTTAATTTTTCAGCCAAGGCAGTTTTGCATGGTCAGGTTTCCTACACAAGAAGTTATAACTTACTATAATGTAAAATTGAAAGGGTAATTTACAAACAACATAAAATGTGTTAAATGGGTGCAGACTAATGGCTAGTATCTATTCTGCTAGCTTTAATCTGAGTAAATCATGGCTACAAGTAAAATGACCACTTGCATGTTTATAGCTGAAGGACCCCATCTTTATCATATTGCTGGTTTTCCAGACGATGGTGCTGATTTATGTGTATGTCAAGGAAAACGTGACCAATAGGAGCAAGAAAAAGAAAAACAAGAAAATGTGTCAGTTAGGCTTCCTACGTATTTAATGTTATTTCCTCTCTACAGCTTGTTGTTGCTTTGCAAAATGAGATGAATCAGACACAAATCAGATGAAAACTGTGGGTGTTTCGGAACTGGTACTCACATGGGTCTGCCAATACCTGTGAAACAGGAGTGCTTCCCCAGGCACCTGGTGAAATGTTCTTTTCCCAAGGGGGTGAGACCTGGAAAAACGAGTAGGTAGGACTGAGAACAGAAGCAGAATAGTAGGTTAAGTTCAGAGCATCTGAATTATGGCATTCCTCAGTATTCGCCTTTTATCACTATATTCAGATATAGTACATTTGCCAATGATTCCTGTTCTTATGAGACTTTGGAGATTGTTTTTTTTTTTTTAATGTACTTTATATGGTCAAAAACACTGAGTTTATATACAGCCTCATTCTGGTATTCTGCTAAGTTGTTAATTTTCCCAGTGCAGAAAATATAACAACAAATTGTAGAATTAAGGTTTCAACACCCAGAAATGACCCTGCTCTGGCAGGGGGATTGGACTAGATGATCTTTGAGGTCCCTTCCAATTCCTAACATTCTGTGATTCTGTGATTCAGTTATAATAGGAAAGACAGGAATTTAATTTCAGTAAATGTGTTTTCAAAGGTAATGTTAATTTCTGTGTTAGTTAGACTCAGGGTTCTAGAGGAAAATGGATATGCTGGTGTGTTCTCCAAGCCAATGCAGTTCATTCCAGTTCAGTTGATTAAGTATAAAGCATTCCTAATAAAAAAAATAAACACAGAGGTACCTATATGGTAAGGTGCAAATATGCATATTTGTATGAAAATATATTATTTTAATGTCTTCATTATAGTTCGGAAAGGGAAAACTGGATTCCTACTTGTCACAGTTTTCTGGTTTGCTTCTCCCACAATGAGTGATCAAATAAAGACAACAAAATTATTTCATTATTTATAGTTTGCAGGTTTGTTTTTTTTTCTCCCCCTCTTTGTTAGAGATCATTCTAGTTGTAACGCTGAAGAACTTTGGCAAATCAGTAGGTTGGCTTATACATATGAAAAAGTCCATATTTTGCTTACATAGTATTTTTTTTACAATTGAAAGACCTGGATATAGAGTTTGAGCAGATATGTGCAAAGAGAACACACACCAGCAACTAAATGCAAAACTTGTCTTGGAAAGCTGTCAAAAACATCACTACCCGTTGGGAGTTATTGCAAGGAGGTCCAGCCTGCCAAAACTCATTAAAAATATATGATGGTCCTCAGGTTTTCCTGATTAGGAGTTTTCACAGCCATTCTGCGTTTGCTTTGGAACAAGGCACATATTCCGCTTTAAGAAAGTATGTCTTTTATAGCTCTGCTTGAAAGTAGAACAGCTGTCCTGCTGTATTGGTGAAAGATTCTCCCGTGTTTGCCAAGTTAAGGTATAATAAAATATGTATACATACAGCTTTTCTGGCATTAGTGGTGTGGTGAGGTCCTTGGAAGATCTTAGTCCCCCTGGAATTGGTACAACCCATCTTTTCGTTTCTTGCTGGTAATTGCAAGATCTTACTTTGATTGTCTCTCCCAGTGGATATTGGCAAATATTTGGTTTCGTCCTTCCTTGCATTAAGACTAAAGGAGAACCTATTGAGGGGCAACAATTAATACATGGAGTGTTTCTCCACAGACAGTCCCTCAAGGTTGGTTGCCATCCATAAGTCATGGAGTAAAAAGTTCTTTTCAAAAAAGGCTGGAATGTATCAGCTGTTTAATAAGGGTTTTTGGAAGGAGGGATGCAACCTCAACAGTTTGTGATATTTATATCTAATAAAATTTATGTTCAAAGCTAATATTTGGTAGGTTTTGTTTATTCCAGTGGTAAAAAAACAAAAGAACAAAAACCATACATCAGTGAAACTAAGCTTCCCTAAAAGGAGTTGTGAAGCTGTTGACGTAACTCTAGCCTTTCACTGTATTTTAATGGAAAACACATCCAGTGTGAGTTCCAGGTTCTCAGGCAGAGATGCGAACTAGACGCTTCTTTGGAAAAAGCTGATCATGAATAGAATTAATGAGTATCTATAATATAAAATACTGCCCTTCTCCTTGATAACTCTCCAAAATTGCCTGTTCATACAAACACTGTCTAAGAATAATGGGGTGGGAGATCTTGAATGTTAATGAGGACTCGAGTCCCACCACATCTTCCCACAAAACTAATGACAGGCATTGCACCTTTGACTGGTGTAGCCAAGATGGTATAAAAATCTCTGAAGGAAGCGTTTCTTATCATCTGGAGTGATTGTTGCTGGGAGCTCATCCTGGCATTACATACAGCCAATTACATACAGCCAACCTGCAGCACACCGACACGTGTTACCATAAGACTGTGTGCAATCCTCTTAAAAAAAAAAAAAAAAGAACTACAACTTTACCCATATCACTGTCTGCTATAGAACTACTGAAATAGGAATTTCTCAGCCTTTGGCTTCATGTGTCAGTTGATTGTTCCAGTTCCGCAATTACGTGCGTATCCATCCCATCAGCTCGTGATTTCAGTGAACGCCACTTGCTCTCCAGCCCGGCTCTTTAAGCCACTCCTTTGGAAGGTTCCCTCTGCTAGTTAGTATTTCTCAAGCTACAGGAAAAGTTAGACAAGGTGAATGTGTCCTTTGTATATTTTGAATAAGCAGTGTTATGAAATGTTCTGCAACACGACACGCTTGGAGCAAAGTGAAAGAACAAGCTTTAGTTCCTGAAGCCGCATGTGTAGGTGGGGGTGCGTGTTCCTGAGCAACTCTGCTCACTAAGTGAATTAAAGTTCCTTCGCTTTGTTTTTCAGAACCAAAGAAAATGGCTTTGACAGAGAGCCTTTGCACTCAGAGCATCCAAGCAAGCGGCCCTGCACTATTAGCCCAGGCCAGCGGTACAGTCCAAATAATGGCTTATCTTATCAGCCCAATGGTCTGCCTCATCCCACCCCACCTCCACCTCAGCATTATCGTTTGGATGATATGGCCATTGCCCACCACTACAGGGACTCATACAGACACCCCAACCACAGGGACCTCAGGGACAGAAACAGACCTATGGGTAAGGCATGTTGATTTTCTGCATTGTATTTTTTTCAGGTTTATCTTTTCTATGTAATTATATTCTGTATTTTGAACAGGGTTTTTTTTTGCCAATTAAACGTACGTGCCATTCAGATGTAACATCCGTAGATATTTGTCCATCCTGCTGCTTCTAATGGCCGTATTTCAGATTTGTGTTTGTCAAAGTCTCTTATCGTCTAGAGCAGGGGTGACAAACTCATTTTCACCAGGAGCCACATCATCCTCATGGTGACTTTCAAAGTATGTTGAATGTCATTTTAGGGCTCTGTAAATGTAAGAGTGGTTGCATTTATACAGTCCTAAAATTACATTCTGCCCTTTGGAGGCCACTGCAAGGCTGATGTGGCCCCCAGTGAAATGAGTTTGACACCCCTGCTCTAAAGCAAGTGAGGCAGAAGAAGGAGGAACCTGGGCTTTCACAGCTGCGTAGATGACATGGGCATTAGGTATCTAGCAGGCAAGGATAGGTAGAGCCTTTTGTTTTTCTTTTAATGCTACATTTGTGACAATAACAACATCAATGGAGCTTGATTTTAGCTTAGACCAGAGGAAAGCCTTTGGGGAAGTGTTTTGTGTGTGACATCTCACAGTACAGTACAGCGTGGGGATGTCTGCAGAGGCACCAACCACACCCCACGCAGCACGTTTTGATTTAATGGGATGTCTGATGCTCTTGGATTTGCCTGGCCTGTTTGACATCTGCACTTACTATTCCTCCTTGTTTTAAACAAATCTTCAATAAAAGAGGAGCATTTACAAATATTCAGCATCTGTATAAAGGAGGCAAAACAAAGAGCAAGTGTCGGCTTCTCTTGAGTGTTGATAATAAATACTGGCTTGTCTGTATCATCTTCTCAGCTGCTCTGATATATGTGCTACATTTTAACCACATGTTGTTTAAACATCTGTGAAGGGATGAACCCTTAATGATGCTCTGTTGACATGGTAGTAATTACTGCATTTAGTGAAATAACATTGAGTTGAGACTAATATTTCTTCAACTCTCTAAAGTACAGCTAGTATTCAATACATTAAGTTAATGAATAATTGTCTTGCTGACTTTGAGTACTGAAAAATTATATATTGCATGTGTTATATATATTATAGTCATATATATAGTCAGAAAGGGTTGTGTCCATTTCTGAGAGGTCATCTGGAACTTGTAGAATTGAAGGCATTAAATCGAGTAAAACAGTAACATCTTGTGTAGGGAAAAGTGCTGACGAGAATTTAGAGCAAAGTGTTTAAGCATCCATTTATTTTTGTGGTGGCATTCCTGATACTAGACCAGTTATTGTGTGGTATATTTGTCTGATAGGCTCTTTTTTCTTTTTTTTTCTCCCCCTAGAGGACTCGCAACATTGTAAACATGATTTGCTCCTTTTTGGCAGGGTTGCATGGCACACGTCAAGAAGAAATGATTGATCACAGGCTAACAGACAGAGAATGGGCAGAAGAGTGGAAACACCTTGACCATGTAAGGCATAAATATACTCTTATGTATAATTGTCTGAAAGGAGCTCTGTTGAGACAGGAATTTAAACTTTTTCTTCTTAAAAAATATGAATCCCTGGGCCAGTTAGAGTCGGTTGTTAAATCTAGGGGCTTGATGTTCCCCATTAGGTAGCTCTCATTAGGCCTTGCTGCTCAGGTGCCTGTTGCAGTACTCTGAGCGTTAGAGACTGCCGAAAGTGGAGAGGGCACTGCTCCATAAACCCTGGATCTGCAACAAGTGATCCTCACCCTTACTACTGTTTAATTATGTTTTGATTTTGTGGTTGGTTGGTTGTTTTGTTTTTCTTCTGTTGTTGTAGTTTTTTGTTTGTTTGGGGATTTTGTGTGTGTTTTTCTTTGAATTTATTAGCTCTTACAGCATTTTTAGGCATCAGTTCTGGACCACATCTCCTGGCCTGCGTGGTACCATGTGATATTAGTGGTGGGACTGCAGTCAGTTCAGTCTTGTCTTCTTTTTGTTCTCCCTTTCCCCAAGAAATCCTATTTGTACAGTTTGGGACCACAACTTAAACAGGAAGACTTGCCATTATTAAAAGAAAAGCTAGAATTTTTCAGCTGTATTTGAAATAACAAGGAGAGACTTCTTTGTTCTTATAAACACAGGCACTCACCACATTAATGTTTTCTTCATTTTTCTGTCAGTTTATGAATAAAATATTCCGGTTTTTGTTTGCTTGTTTGTTTTTTGTTGGTTTGTTTGGGGTTTTTTTTGTTTGTTTTGTTTGGTTTTGTTTTTAACTTTCTGTGCTCCATCTGATGCTATTAATAGCTGTTAAACTGTATAATGGACATGGTGGAAAAAACAAGGCGATCTCTCACTGTACTACGGCGATGTCAAGAAGCAGACCGTGAGGAGCTCAATTACTGGATACGGCGGTACAGTGATGCAGAAGATTTAAAAAAAGGCGGTAACAGCAGCAGTAGTCATTCCAGACAGCAGAGTCCAGTCAATCCAGATCCAGTTACATTGGGTAAGTATCCTCATTAAAAATTATTTATTGATCCTGTTACAACTCAGCTAAACACTAGAGGAAGTTTGCATTTGTTGTTCTGATCCTTCTTTTGTGACAGTGGTGAAATATTCCTCTCTGCTGACTACTGAATTAACTATAACCCTTATGCCCTAACAGTCATGTTTACATGTGAAATGGCTTGATGGTTTTGATGATACTTGACTTGCTTTCCATTCAGCAATGTCTGAGAGTGGTGGGGTGGAAGGACAGACTGCCGTGTAGGGATGGCAAAGCAGTGAGATGTGCACTGACTCTCTATCCCCTCTGTCTCCCTCCCTTGCCTGCTTGATTAAGGAAACCTATAGGTGCTTCTGGATTGTTAGCACTGTGAAAACAAGGGCTTTCACCTCTCAAATAAAATTATTTGACTTGGAAGTTGTCTTTTCTAAGAAAATGAAGAGAGACACGAAGATAAGGGCAGTCCTTAGCTGTATTTTGGTTGTGTGTAAGAAAGAAACAGCACCTGGGATGCCCACAGCCACACACATGTGATCCTCCTCAGTCTGTGTCCACAGCTGCAGCTCACACAGCTGTGCCTGAGCTGGTCTTGGTACTGCTCGCTGAGCTCAGCTCGGACTGCAAAGCTCGCTTACATGGAACAGACCAAGCAGTGGGACTTTCACCCCCTGCAGGCCTTCACAGTCACACACGGTGCCGCTCACAACTACCCCAAGTATAAAAGCAAGCTTTATTTTCTGTAGTTTATTAATATTTTGGCCTGTTCTGCCCTATCCCCTCACCTTCATGGCAAGTGTGGTAAATAAGCACCTAGTGGTCATACCTTTTTTGTTCTCTGCTGCTTTGGTTGCTTGTCTAATATTTAGCTTAGATAAATAAATTGTCCATATCAAATGCCGTCTACTTAAAATCGTCATGAGCTGTGGTCATTAGTAGAGTTGAATGTGTTTGCTGTTTGGTAACTACTTTGTTTAAAGCTGTGTTTTCCTTTTACCCTTAAGAGTAACTTATTAAATCTAAAATCGCAACTAGAAAAACAAAAAAACAGATCTAATACCCTCTCCATCTTCCTCGTGGTAAATCTTTAAAGTTCATGCTGTAATATTTAGTGCTTCTTGATAACAAACAAACCTTTTGTGTGTGTGTGTGAAATGATCTGAGCCAATAGCTCTATAAATTAGCTTCAGTCAGTGAAAGGAAGGGTTATGGAAATACTGTTCCCAACTTCACTAGTAAGTCTAGTCCCTAGAGAAGCCCTTCTCAGAAAGAAGCATTCAGGTAATGGCTTGTATGAATACTGTTAAATGTAATGTAAAGAAGGACTCATAAATATGGCGTCTGAAATGCTGATCATGTCTGCAGCTTCAGGAAGAACACTTGTGAGGAAACCCCTAGATGAAAAGCAGTGACACCCATCTCTAGTACAGCTATGATGCAAAAGAGCCAAACCATAGTGCTTTTAAGTATAGTTAGTAGGTAAAAAAAAAAAAAACTGAAAGGAAAATGTGTTTTTATAATTTACCCAAAGAAACTTCAACTCAAGACATTCATCAAAACCAGTCACTTCTACAGTACTAACTGTGCTGGTTGGAGTGAGTCTATTTCAATTTTAACATGTCCATTTTGGTTATTTGACTTTAAAAATTACTTCCCTAGACACATGGACATGAGACTTGAATTGCTTCAGTGGTGTAGCATCCATGTCAGTTGCAAATATTGATAAGAAGTGCTTTTGTGTTTGACATGTAAGGCAGAAAATACTTACTTTAGAGTCTATGGAAGGGTAATCCTTGTATTTCCTCAAATCTGTTAGTAATCTAGTTAACAAAATGAACGTTCAGAGGTATAATAAAATGGAAGCAATATCTGTGAACCTTGAGCCGCTGTTCTGCTCAGGGCTTTTTATTTTAGTTTTGAAGTGAGGAGGAAGGGGTTGAAAAATTCCTCCAGTACTTCAGTTAAAGTGTCACAAGATGTAAATATCGTTCTTTTGCTGCAGAGATTCTAAATGTCATTGATTCCCCTTTGTATTTTTTTTTTTTTTTTTAAATGAGGTAATCCACCCTTTAAATCCATCTTGTGACCTCCACTAGCAAGAGGAAAAAAAAAGTGGGGGAGGCACATGGCTACGTTTTCTCTGCCTTTGTTTTTTTCTCTTTACGGTTAAAATATCATCACGGAAGTGGTAAGTTCTCACTACAAACATTATACCATGGTCTTCATAGATAGCTCTCTCTGAAAAACTCTGAGCTGAAATTTAGCATAGATAGTTTGAGTCCAAAAGAAAAGGTCATCCTTTTGAACCAGCAGACCTTTTTTTTCTGCCAAAGTTCTTTGTGCTTTTTTTAATTTGACATCCCTGTAAATCATGTTGGGCTTGACAGTTCACAGTAACTGATCGGTATTTTTCTGTTTATATTTTTAATTAAGAAATCGAATTAAATATTTGACCATTGGTTTTAATGCAGTGTAATCCAATACACACATTAGCCAGCTACAACAGGTTACAAGCTCTCATTATTCTCTGATACTCTGCTGAAGGTAAGATGGGTCCATTCTTTTCAGTCTGAATAAGACATGTTTATGAAAGTCTAAAAATGACTCAGACTTTATATATATATTCACTTGATGAACTGTGATGGTCTATGAAGTGAATAATACATCATCTGGCTCCTCTGTTTCTGCTGCAGAATTTCAGTACTACATACTGCAGCGGGACTGCAACTTTCATCTTAATAGTGAATAATTACACATATCAGACATTGTACACTGAAATACACACAGTCGGATAAATTAAAGATGAGGGTTCTTCAACATCATGGGTTATAAACAAGATGTATAACCTTATTGAGTGCAGCTGTGGCTCTAGATAAGTGGTGTAGGCACACATCAGAAGGTCTGCAGTGATGTTGATATTTTGTGTGTGTTGAATTTATCTGAATGGAAATCTTACAAAACAGAGTTTGAAATCTCCAACTGAAGAGTGCAAATACCTGCAGGATTTGCCCCAGGAAGCCAGGATTCTCAGAAGTATATGAATTTGTCAAAAACACATAGGTTACCCATGTCTTAATATATTTTTAAATGTTAACCATTTCAGAGCTAGTTTATATTTTATCAAAGGTTGTTCACCCTCATATTTTCAGTGTTAGCCAGGGCATTCCTATCGATACAAGTCTGTTCATGCTGCTATTATAAAATCTTTCCATTTGCAGATAATCAGCATTGCTGTGATAGGCATGATATTCTCAACATGAGCTAGCGGGAATGCTGTGAATACCACAGTAACATTTATAACTTGTAATTCAAGAACTTGAAGCCTCTGTAATACTGGTCACTGATGATATTAACTATTGCTCTTAATCCACTCACGCATGGGAGGTTTGGGCTGGATTGTATGAATTGCATGCTGTTAGACAGGGCTACAGCTGCGGAAACATTCTGCGTTTGTATTGTCAGTATTCATTTCTGACCTTCTTGGGACTAGGATCACTTTTATCCATTCCTTATCCCACCCCTGTTATTGCAATGCTTTGCAAAATAACTCATAGGTGGCATAAAAGAGAGAAAATCTCTTGCTGCTAGTTATTGGAAGTTTGCTCTTGGTTGACACTGATCCAGTAACGTAGTACCTGTGTGGTGTTCCTTTTCTTATTCTTTTGAAATGAGAACACAATTATATTTTTAACACAATTTCATGTGTTCAAGCAGTATTTTAATAGCCACACAAATGCATCAGGGCAAAGATGTAGGTAAAAATACCTGAAAGTCACAGCCCCCAACACAGTTAGCAAGGAACTCCCATTCAGTATTATACTTCTTCAGATTTTTATTTATATATTTCATTAATTGAAGTGGCACGTGTTTGAGCTTGACTCTTAGAAATAAGGCAGTGAATATTGCATATTTGTTGCTCTGAGCTGTTTTTGTTTTCTGTTTCCCACCAATGTTACATTTATTATAGGGTAAAATTAAGCAAAACTTGCATATGAAATATGTAAATCGTATAGATACTTATAGAAAGATACATATTTCTTATATTAAATAATCTGTTTTCTTGGGTTTGGTCCTCATTATCATGTGAGAGTTCATATCCTTTATTTGGTCCTAAGTTTTTGTCCCAGTTTCACTCCCCAGACTCGTATTTCTTTCTGCTCTTACAAGTCTCCACATCTTTCAGTACTTTCAGCACCTATTCTCTTTGTCTTAAAACTACCAAAAATAAGCAGTCTACAAGATATTTTTACTCATTAAACACTAGAAACCTGGGTCATCAATTAACTGTTGATGATTCGTAAGGCTGAATGTGCTTTTGAAATAAGTGCACCAGGGCCCCTATGGAACCCAGCAACATATTGTGACAGTAGGATTTTTTTGGTTAATATCTTCTTTCTTATTTGAAAAAAAAAATCCAGGGTAGGCTAAAAATAGTACTTTTCCTATATATTTTGCAAAAGAATACATTATGTTGTTCCCTGCTGTTAATAGAATGTGAGGGCTGAAACAAAGACCAATTTTTCTGTCTTTTTCTCATGCATGATCTTATAGCCCGACATATTTTGTGATGAAAAGTTTATTTAATATTAAAATAGAAAATTCCAAAATCTCTTTTTATTTCAAAATCTATTTCATTTTTATTTAATTTAGGTTCTTCACAGATGAGCCCTGATCACTCTCATGTACATGTACTTTTATTTTCCTTGTTGGGCTTTTTAATCTGGTTCAGTAGGAACCAGACTACGTGCTCTGAAAACATGCCTTGTCATGAATTTCAAGTAAAATCAGTAGCGTACATCCTGTTGTTCTGCATAATGACATTGTTGCATTTTCACCATTAACAGAGCTTTGCATTATGCCTGACATGTAAAGCCTTTTCCATTATCCTTTTTGGTATGAGTTTCCTTGTCACTTCAGGTTATTCCTATTTTTGTTGGATTTCGTTCCATTTATTTCCAGGCAGAATTTACTTTGACTTCTAGGTACTGCGGTCTGTCAGTTAATATAGTGCGTTCTTCCTCATTACGGCTTTTTGCAGTTGGTTTAACATTTAGTATTTTAGAGATGTCACTCAATTGTATTACTTTTGGTTTGTGTTTACTAGATGTCCAAGTTTAAGATCTTCTGTGTTTTAGTTTTAGTGACCAAGTTCTGTCATTCTTGATTTGAAGAACACCTTAAAAAAGAATAGTAATATAAGACTTTGATCCTCTGGTCACATCCTGTAGTTTAGCCCCCAAAAGAACATTGTTTTCATGGACTTATCACCACTGACTAAACAATAGCCACGTTAATACTATTTTTCTTGCTTGGAAAATATGTTTTTTATTATCTTCATAAGTGCTTCTTGTCTTTTTTTTGTGCACCATTCCAAACTATGGGAAAGTCTCTCACAAGATCTTGATTTAATTCTTCTTGCAGAGGATCTCATTCCTCATGTAAATAATTTGTGGTTGGAATAAGAGCTTGATTGATGTTTATGTTTTGGAAATTGTAACAATTAGCTGGCAATCTGGTCATTTATGTCATTGAATTCCATTTTTGGGAAGTCATATGTACCAAAAAATCAGCTCCACATCTCGTTACTCTTAATACTAAGTAACGTGGTAAAGGGCTTAAATCAAGGTTATGATCCCCTTGCAGTGGATGGTACCTTAAGTAGCAGACAGGAAAACTCAACACAAAACACAAGGCACAAATGCAACAGTTCCCTTGTTTTGCCATATTTGGCATCTGGTTGGGTCATTTCCTGGAGGTATTGCAGGAAGAACAAGTAAGGTAGTTTTATTTTTTCACGTTTAGTTTTCCCGAGCTTTTAAGCAATGTTTTCTGCTGCTGCCTCTGTCCCTGACTGAACTGGCACTGCTCCTGCAAGTCTAAAAGCCTCCAAAGGACGAGAGAAGTGTACACAATTATATTTGTCATCACCAGAATCATACAAGCCAAGTGATGCTGAGGATTTTCCCATTTTCAGCATCAGGTCTGAAGTCCTCTGTCACGTTGATTAAACCCATGTAAACAGCTAGCTGTTTTGAAGAGTCTTGCACACACGTTTGCGTACACACACCCATCGTTTATGCTTGAGAGGTGTGAAATTCTGCCTACAAAAATTCAGTTTATTTTCATCCCATCCTTTAGCAACAAACAGAAGAGATGGGGAAATCCACTCAGCTGCCTGTCAGATGGCAACATTCAGTCCACCCTGTCGGTGTCTGCAGATTCATGTGCTAGAAACTGCATCTGTGGAACAGTGCGCAGGGATTGGGATTCCCCACTGTTTGCAGATCTGAAATGGCCCCTGTCATTTCCACCTTTGTTAGCTGTCTGCAACATTAAACATCATCTTTTAAATGTGTATAAATTTTTGTAGCCTGCTGTATATAAACAGCACTGCACACATATGTATGGTGGTGTAAAAAGCTATTTACAAAACCTAATAGTTCGATGTTTTTCTTAAGTGTGTGGCTTTCTACCGAGGTAGCAAAGAATAAGATTCGAAAATGAATATGTTTAGTAAAAATTAGTATTCAAAGAATGGCATGTGTACTTTTGTTATGTTTCAAATTCAGACATCAAACAGAATGTTTGATTTCTAGCAGCATCTCTCAAAAGATGCAAACCTTATCTCTAATGTAATAAATCAAGTTATTTTATTTTGATGATTGAATTCTATCACACAGGCAATAGTAATTATGACAATGAACTTACCATTATGTTTTTTTCCTTTTTTTTTTTTTTTTAATTTCTTCTCTATTACTTTGAAAAATGGTTAATCAGTTTTCAAACTGGATTTGAAAAGAGCAGCTTTTCATCTGCTGAGAATCTGTATACTAAATTTCAGGCCAAAGTGAATTTTCTTTCTGTATTGTCTGATCTTGCATCTTTGAAGTCCGTGTGGAAGGGATCTTGCTGATTTCAGAGCTCTTAGGCCCAGGCCCAGAGGTTAAACCCTTTAAACAAAAAGAGGAGGGAGGGGGAAGAGCTGTCAAAAAGTGATTGAAATATATGGGTGAATTATGAGCTTCAGCTCCAGTGAGGTTGTTTGGCAGCATATGTGTTTAGGGGCTTAACCTAGAGTTAAAGGTTCTGTTTTTCAAACTCGTGCAGCTACAGTTGCCGATGTGGGCTTGGATATAGGAAAGCACAGCTCTGAACATAGAGAAACACCCCTTTCTTTTTCTGTGGACAGCTGATTTGATCACTAGAATTACATCTTGGCTTTTATCTCTGCTCGTCAGCAGCCGTTCTGTTTTCACGGAGCAGAAGTGTGAAACCCAGACTGTTGCCCTCTTTCTTCTTCCTTTTCATAAACATAATGACAGAGGATGAAGCCCGTCACTCCCTCAGCTGGTCTCGCAAAGCCAGCCTTAAAAGCTTGGAAACTGACAAATAGAGTTGAATAGAGACGCTGTAAAATAAAAATAAAGCAAACTAGTCTCAGCTTGGCTAAAGATTAGACATTCAAGTCCTGAACATTGATTTGGTCTATGTGACGTGTGCTACGGCCCTGGCACCCGTTTTATTTTGCATAAGAAAAAGGTTCAGTAATTATTTTTTTTTGGTCTGAGTAAAGGGAAAAGGTATTTCTGTAAACCTTGTTTGAGAAGCAATCATTGCTTACGATGCCTTTTTTTTTTCTCCCACACCCCCTCCTTCTGCAGAATCACATCGGGAATTCCTTCACAGGCCTGCGTCTGGATACGTGCCAGAGGAGATCTGGAAGAAAGCTGGTAAGAACTGTTTAAAAACACCAGCTTAGTCTTCTGGCAGCTGTGTGCAGTTGTTAATGCACTGATGTGAGGAGCCAAAAAGAAAAAGAAAAGGGGCCTTACTAAGTAACAAGAAGAAATTGTGTTTAATAAACTTAAACTGGAACTGATCAGGACACGAAATAATCTTTAATAATAGAAGCATCTGCTGCTATAGTTAGGAGGATATCAGTACTTCCATTAAGGACCTCCATTTTCTGGGGTTATAATGGTTTCACGCTGAAACTTGATATGCTAAAGTTTCAGTCTGTTAGCAATTTAAATACAAAGTTTGTGTGGGATTTTTTTTTTTTTAAGTTTCAAGGTTTCTACCTCATTAATGTCAGAATTCCCAAAGGACGGAAAAGAAGTAAGTATACCTGTTAAAGAAAAACCTCCAGCTATGCAAAGTAACCATTCTTAATTTTAAAAAAGATTTTGTGCCTGTCAGACCCCAGTGAAGTCTGTGCTCGTGAACTTGTGAAGTTTCCAATGTAGTAAGAAAGTTCCCATCTCAGCAGCTGCTCAGGGAGGTTGCACAGGCATTGACAGCATTTTCCCCGAGCTTGAAAAGCACTATGGGCAGATGTTGTGGTTGTACAGAGTTTTCTTCAACACTTTAAAACTATGCCTGAGCACAGGAGTTTCCTGGCAACGATCCCATTGCGGTGCTGGAGCTAAACCATTGCTTTTTTTGACGTCGATATCAGAGGTTCCTTGTTTGCAGAGGCACCAGGAGGAAGCTCTTGAACTCTAGTGAGGTAGTTGAGCTTCTATATATACACTCGTACACGCCCCCCCCTTTTGAACACCTGGATAGCCATGAAGTCTATTGCAGCTGTCTGAGCAGGAGTTAATGATTAAATGGCAAATATGCTGCAGTTTTTTATGCTTTCTGATCCAATCTCCTGTAACTGCTTGCAGCTTTTTGGTGTATTTTAAACTAGATACAGAACATACGTCTAAAAATGTTATGCTGGCATACCGTTGCATCAGACATGAGGTTGTATTGTTTGCGTGATGTGGGTTTGTCATGTAAAGTCTAGATTTGCCAGTGTGTTAATTAATATTTTTAGAACTGCTGCATTTTTCTGTGAAAAATAACAAAGTAAACTAAGTATTTGTCTTTTGCCCAAGGAAAGCGTAGCTTATGTAACTCAGTGCCCAAAATTATTTTTATAGTTTGTTTTGCCATATTTTTGCTAGTATCTTAAATGAAAAAGAAGAATAAATATACAGTTCCAGGAAATCTCATTGAGAGGAGCACTGCTCAGTGGAGTTTCAGGAACTTTATTTTGGTAAAATCTAAGTTTTTGTGCTGTTAGGCATATCAGGTCATTTATGACTCCTAAAAGCAATGCAACATAAGAAAAAAGTTTCTTCATAAGCTATTAATACAAGTTAATTACAGCTTTTGGCCCGAGTTATAAAATTGGATGTGCATGAACATTCCATATATCCACAAATGGTAGTGTAAAGGAGCTGTGACATGGCCTCTTGTGAATGTATATATCACGTCTTTCTTTTTGGTTCCATTTTTAGTTTCTGTTTTCATGCTGACAGGGGTTTAAATCAGATTCCGTGTCTTAACTGAGTGTGCCTGTGAAATGGAGAATAAAAAAAGTCTGACTTTCTGCAGGATGCACACCTGTATCTGTTACTAGCTGTAGTAAAACTTCAGAAAGCATACTGCTCTTCATAAATCATGGGTCTTCATTGTCAGGAGGGCGCACTGAAGTTGGAGGTATCCACAATTTGTAATCAGTTCAAGGCAGTAAAGGTGCAATTCAGCTCTGTAAGAATAGTTCTCTAGTGGCATTTGAGATGCTCTGTAGTTACCTGGCTGGGCTGCAACTGCCAGTCAAGAAGGCTGCAAATCTCTTACAAGTAATTTCTGCTGGCTCAGTGTGGATATCTTGGTATCTCAAATGTCTGTAAAGACCAATGTGTAGACAGCTGAATCATATATAGAAGTCTGATTGGGATGCTGAATCCATTGAATGGAAAGAATTTGGCATGAAAATGGTTAAAAAGCAACCTCAAAAGAATGCAAAAGAGGGATTCATTTAAAACTTTTGGAGACTGATTTTTGGAGTAAGCACATATTATGCAGCACCTTGTGAATTAAAGCCATGTGAACCCAACTCAGTTTCATACGACAGTGGAAAGGAGACATCAGTGTCCTAGTTCGTCTCATTGAATTATGGGTATGTAGATGAAGAGTACAAGCCAAGTTCTTGGTGTCCCTAAGTAGATAAGAGAGAGGCATGAACATGAAGAGCATCAATCAGATGACAGGGTGGAGGACTTGCTCTCTGGAAATACCTATTGATCTTTATTAAATACTGAGAGGATCCCATGCCCACTGTGGGCTGTTGCCTTAGCTTCTTTCTGTGTCATGAAGAGACAGCCATCCCCTGTCCCTTAGCTCTGGAGTTAACAAACAGGTGTAGAATGACCATACTTTGTCATACGAAGAAAATGAATCCCTTACATATTCTCCAAGGTAGTCCCAGGAAAGAGATGGTGTATTTTCGAGCATGAAGTTAACTTGTGTCACCAGCTCCCAATGGCTGCCTTTGCCAGGGTCAGCCTGAGAGTGAGGTGATAAAAATGTCATGGTGATAGAGGTCTGCACCCCTGTCTACCACTTCTCTTTTCTCGTCATGTGAACTGAATGGGCCCACGATGTGAGAGAGGTGACCAGGAGCTGGCTGAAGAATCATCACATCAGATTATATACAGCAGTGAATGATGAGTTGGGTACCTCCCCTGAGTGAGCTCCAGGGACTTCTGATCATGCTGAGTGACACCTATTCCACACAGGCTGTTGGCTTCCAGGAGCTTCTCTGAGTTAGCGCTATTGAAAGGGAAGGAAGATTTCAATTGCGTTCCTAAAAAGAAAAAATGCTTAGGAGGATGCAGATACATGCATCTTAGGTATGCGCTTTTAAAAGCTTCCAGATCCATGTTTTCTGATATTGGAACCTAGTCACTCTCCCTTTCTCTGGAAAAGCAGACAAAGAATGTGCTGGTATCCTTCTTGGTCTCCATGGCTCTGTACTACCAAGGCAAATAAAATCTCCTTCATTGTTACTTGTCACTTCTGCAGAAAGACTAGTTTTTGTTGTTATACGAAACTATAAAGCCTGCTTTCTTTATCTATAAAATATCTGTAGGCACTGGAGACATTTATTATAAGAAGATGGGCAGGAATCAGAGATAGGAAATTTTAGGTCTAGTTTATTTGGGTGTTCGTGAGGTCACAATGTGTTGAAATAATGGTGGTGCATTGTGACCAAAACACCCGACGTATTTTAACTATTTGTTTTCACACTTAGTATAGCACAATACAAATTGTGTTGTCAAAGTTACTGGAAATACGAAAGTCCAATCCATAGTTTATGCCAATTAAAAAGTATCAGTCAGGCATATGGCCTTTTAAGCACTTTAAACATCTTCACGATCTCAGAAGCTTTGTAAAATAACTTATGCAATATAGAAGTTAGAATACAGAGTTCGATTTCTATAGCTGAACTGAAAAGAAGTAGATTATATAGGATGAGAAAATATAAAATTGGAAGTCTTTGTAAAATGTTGAAGTACCGTACTTCTGTTTAATGTAATAGTTTAAACTGCCATTTCTAACCACTGCAAACACCTCAACGTAAAACTAAATTTATGTGATGTAATGAAAGTGCATCATGCCATACAAAGATAATTTCTATTCGTAGCAATATCAACAAGAATACATATTTTCTCAAAGAAATACACTTTGTTAATAATGGCAGCTCATAGACACAAAATGTCTGTATTTAAGTTGCCTCATTTTTCTGAAAATGGTAATAAAATTGCATCTGCATGCTTGCCTGTGTATATTTCTTTTCACACGATCAGTGAATGTTTGCAGTTGGTAATAAATATTCAAGCACCTTGCAAATGTCCTACCAATTCCCTTTGCTGATCTGTGTGTGCCTGTGGGACTAGAATAGGAATGCATAATTTAAATATAAATTGCCTGATTTGCATATACAATTAGTCTAGCTGCAGCTTTGATCGTAAGCAAAAATTATTGTCCTGTATTGCCACTTAGATAGAATTTTAATTCACCTTGAATATTCAAAGTAAATTAAGCCTTAGCTGTATGGTTGAAGGGTATGGTTTTTTCCTCTCCTGAGGCTTTCCCCTAAACAACATTTATGGTAGGGTAATATAAGGGCATATTTTCAGCCTCATAAAAATAAAGGCAGAAGTTCTATCTAGAAATTCCCCTCCCTCGAAAACTTAAGCTGAAACATCTCTCACAGACATGTACACACATAACACACACACACACACACACACACACACACAGAGTAATAGTACTCTTCTTTCATTTTAATTCAGTTTTACTCAGTACATGGCTTAAAGTTAAGTCTTTATTGTAATTTGCTTATTAACTGAAAATGGAGACTTCATGTAGTTGTTATTTTTTTAAATAACAACGCAGAGCTATGAGACTTGATAACTCCCTTGAGTTTTTACATCTCATAGCAACTTCATATCTGTATGTAAGAGTTGGATCTATGTGCATGTGCATGCACACAAATACATGGGTTAAATATATGCACTAAAACTCAAACCCGTAACACCATTGTAATACTTAGATTTTAATCTACAGTAAAACATTTTTATTAGAAATCTATGTTTTTAATTAAATAGAACATTTAATTAAGATGGTTTATACAAGTGGATGAAACAATTAAGTGCAAACACTTGAATGAAACATGTCATAATTAGTTTTAATAGAGTGTTAATTGGTACTAGGTTTGCCAAGTTAATAATTACTGCTTATTAAATTTTCAATTAATCATTGTCATTTTGCTTTGAATAAAGATGAAAATTAGATAAACTAATTCAGGGGGAGGATGGTTTCCTTGTTAATTAGAGCAGTTAATTTAAAAAAAAAAAAAAATTACTTGTTTTAGTTGTCAATTAACAGACTGTTCATTAGTAAAATCTTTGCACTCTTCCTGCATCTAAACCCAAATAACTAATTTGTGACAATCTTTGTTTTCTGGAATAAAAGATATGTCTCTAGTATATATTGAAAATACAGCTCACACTGACTTAGTTATTTTACAAGAAGTGTGGAGCGTTTGAATTTAGTGAGTTGGTGTGTGCCCCTGCTCAGTGCCAGTTGTGCACTGGAGCCTTGTGCTCAAGAAAGAGCTCAGCGGAGCCAGGAAGTCGAGTCTTCACAGTGTAAACATGGGCTTGAAGGAGAGATCAAGAGGTCAATTGAATATTCATAAACAAATTTTAATTTTGGCTTGTAAAATTACATGTCCAGGAAAATATATTAGAGCAGTGATTTAAAATTTTTAAATAAAGTCTTGGGGGTTTCTTAACATCGTGTATTTATTTGTTAACATAAGTGAAAAAAATCTTGATGATTATAAATCCAGTCTTAATTTCCAGAGCTTAAAGATACATTTTTGAAAAAGTCCATAATATTATGTCTTAAATAATAATTCTTTCAAAAGATATTAATAAATCTAGTGTGTGGCAAATCAAATTTTCCATGTAAAATTTTGAAAAAGATGACAAAAATAACACACCAGAGACCTGAAATGTCTGTACATAAAGAAGTACTGACCGTAAATCAAAATAACAAGAATCATCATAAATGTTAGAGACTTGAGAGAGCTTTCAGTGATGGGGAAGTAAAGAAGCACCTGCGTGGACTTGAAGAGTCTTGAGGAACCAGGTTCCTCTGTGTCCTTCTTCTCAAAGTGAAGACTTTGAATATAACAGAGTATCTGCTGCATTTCATGCATCAGTCCTACGTAGCCTTGTGCCATACGTCCTGTGCTTATGAGGATTTCTTCCCTCCTTTGCAGAGGAAGCTGTCAATGAAGTAAAACGTCAGGCGATGGCCGAGTTGCAGAAAGCGGTGTCGGAGGCCGAGCGGAAAGCTCACGACATGATCACTTCGGAGCGAGCCAAGATGGAGCGCACGGTTGCCGAAGCCAAGCGCCAGGCTGCAGAGGATGCACTAGCTGTCATCAATCAGCAGGAGGATTCAAGCGAGGTAAGGTCTTTGCTGGGCAGGCATCACCTGTGCCTGCAGACCATAGGTGTATCTGGGCTAGCTTTAGTCTACCTGGCACGGGCTGTTCCTGTGACTTCGGAGTTCAGTGCCCACTATTATCTGTCTCCACTGTAGCTTTGGACGTGTATTTCAGGCACATGCTGAGCTCCAAATTTTCTTGGCTATTTTGCAATCTAAGCCCAAAATAGCTAGTGAACTTCAGCTGCAGTGTCACCTTTTAACTGCTCTTTGGGGTTGCTTACCATGCACACATTTCTGTTATAATGTAGCTTTTCAGTAGCTTTATCTTAAAACTCTGCAAGCTACCATATTGAATAGATAGCAAGATTGCTTGGTGGAAAATATTTCACAGTGAAATCTAATTTAAGCAAAGAAATGTTTCATTTAAGAGCCTGTAGAATGAGGTGGCTAAAAGATTGTCTGGAGAAAGTACTGGACATAGAAGCGATTAGCAAAAGATGATAGTTCCTGTAGGACAGAATGTGAATATAGATTTGCAAGTGTTTTCTTATTTTGAATGTGTTGCTTTGGCTGCAGGGAAT
The DNA here is from genome assembly GCF_964273445.1 of Streptopelia decaocto. Classification (NCBI taxonomy): domain Eukaryota; kingdom Metazoa; phylum Chordata; class Aves; order Columbiformes; family Columbidae; genus Streptopelia; species Streptopelia decaocto. Next base: position 26,461,511 of record NC_138655.1, read on the forward strand.
ATTTGAGAGTTGAGGAGTGTACAAACAGCATTTGAAAGAGAGAAAAATAGATGGGAAGAGCAACAAAGAGTAAAACAAGAATAGGCATGATAAGCCCTGATTTACTTTCAGACCTGATCGTGGAAACCTCACGTTGCTGTGGTACAGGATGACCAGCAGCACAACCAGCAGGCAGCTGGGAGCATGAGAGTAGTGTGTGTTTGACCAGCGCTGCAGCAGTCTAGGTAGCAATTAAATTTTACATCCATTACAGAAAAACAGCATCCTAGGTTAAAACTGTCCTTAGAAACAGACATGACAGAAATTATGTCAATTAAAAGTTACTCATTTATAATCTTAATTTCTTAAGGCCACTGAAGTGAAAGGGCATTACTTTCATGATTTATTGTTCTTGTACTAACATCTTTGCTATAGTAAAACCACTTTTTAATACATATCCTAAATGGCAGGAGTTGGAAGAAAACGTGAAAAGCAGTACTGTTTGTGTGGGGATATATGTTTGTGTACACTATCATCAAAGCACTTTTCATGGGCTGGATGGGCAGCATTGTAGAAGAGTCCCTTAAGCTGGAAGATGCAGATAAGTTAGCTGCAGCATGCTGAGAAAACTGGCAAAACACATGAGCAGATAAGTCAGTGGCATGCTGCAGTATGCATCTGTAATTTGAAGGAGCGTAAGATTTTAATTCATACCAGACTTCTCTGGAGATGAAAGACCATTGTGGGATCACTGAATGCCCAGAGTTTCTCCTTAATATGTAGCAGATGAATAACAAGGAGACAAAAGGAATTGATTTTCAGCATCTGAAAGTTTCTCAGGAAGAAAGGGACTACGGGAAGTGTATGTACCCTCTAAGTACTAACTGTTCCATTGTAGATTAAATGAGACATAAATTCAATTTATTGGCATTTTGTATCTGAGATACTCAAGGACATTTTTCCCGCACTATGTTCATAGAAAGGGCATTTGTCTGACACAGCATCATTAAAGAGCTGACATTTTGTGTGTGTGTATATATACAAAAGGCTCCTATTGTTAAAACCAAAATTCCTGAGGTAAATGCCTTTGGAGGAGACTGGAAATTAAATCTGTTTAGTGAACTGGTATAGTGTAGGCAGGACAGAGGAAGTACTTACATGCCAATATATACAGCTTATTCTCCCACAAGCAAATGTGCATCCAGAGGAGTGTGTAGAGAGTTTGTGTGCTGTCATTCACTCCAGTTGTGGCTCTGGAAAAGGCTCTGTAACAACAGACATCTTTACCTCGTCTCCAAAAGAATTGCTTACGAGGTGGTTCAGTTCTTGGAAACGGGACTTTAAAAGAAGCCAAATAATTCTTCTAATTGTGTTCTAATGAAATGTGGCTCATAGGGTTACAGATGTTCTCCGACCTGTGCATCCTCAGGGAGCCTACAAGCCTCCTGAACTGAGACCAAACTACGTACTTGGGAGCTATTTAAAATGAAGTTCAGTGTCCTAGTCTTGTAGCTTTTGCGTCTGTGGTCATAAGTGGCACATCAGGGTGGCTGTTGCAAGGTGAAAAAATGCAGGTTTTAGTAAACCTGCAGAGAGAAATGAAGTTTGCTCAGTTTGTGTTTACGAGTGCCTGGTTAATTGTGAAGGGAGATGACAGTGATACTTATTTGAGAATTAGATATGTCTATTAAGTTTTTATGATTAGTCCCTCTTCGTCCTCTACTTATAATTAATTCCAAACTCCAACCACGTAGGCCAATGCTTCCCATGATTACCTGTAAATTCAGACTTTTTCATAACTGTAAAAACGGACCAACCTTTTCCTTCATTTTGAGGACAAGAGATCAATTTACCAGTGTTCAAAAAGTGTTTCTTTGGAGACAAGACCTTGTGTTTATCAGGATCGAGGAAGAAAACTTCATGTTTGTTATGGTGTCCATTATCTCTCGGTGAACGTCCCTCCTAATTTGTCTCGGTTATAAGTCTCCATAACTTCTCTCTGTTTACAACTCTCAGCAATATGCTTCCAGCAACACAGATTCCTGTGTAGTAAAGGCACTGGAGTCATATTTCCAGGGCTAGAATGTTTTCAGTTCCAAATATGAGAATGCTGAAGAGCAGCTTCTGCAGTCTTACAGGTCTAGGGGAAGGCTGAGCATCACACCTCGTTTCTTTTCCTTGACAGGACATTACACCAAGGCCTGCAAGAGAGCTCAGTATAGGCTGCTATATAATCTCCATGCAGGTCCTGACAGAGAATATTTCTCCCATGGGTGCCATTTGTTCTTTTGACTGTGGAAACTATGAATGGAGATGAGAATTTGGCACCAGATTTCTAATGAATCAGATACAATTTCTGTGTGATACGGCCACTCCTTGTCTATTGGCAAGGTTTCTCCCTTACAGCTCTTCATTTTTTATTCAGTAAAATGCAACCTGGACCTAGGTCAAGAGCTGCTCTGGTGTGAGGACTTTGGGGCATGGTTTCTATTGCAGTCTTCTCTAGAGCTCAAAGTGATGACTAGTAATAAGACTCAAATATTTTTGAAATTATTATAATTTTGAAATAATGTGTTGTCTTCTCATCCAAGACCTTTCAGAGGTCTCACAAAAAGTAGATTGTTTGTTTGTTGTTGTTCTTGTTTGGTTGGTTGGTTTTTGTTTGTTGTTTTTGTTTCTTTTCTGTTGAAGTTTTTTTGTGCTTTGTTTTGATTTTAACAAAGAAAAAGTAGCATCGACGCCTGCAAGAATGTCTGTGAGAAAACAATGAAGCTGGATGTGTTGATCTGACTGAAACAAAACAAAGGGGACTTAGGACAGTGAGGGGGCTAGGAGAGGAGATGTGATATTTGGAGGCATCCTGAGTTTTAAGAAGTGGTCTGCAATACTTTAAGAATCACCACATTACATGGTATAGTTTTAGTTTCTGACCCTGACCTGGTCCTTTGTTGAACTATTGTTCTTTGCTTGTGTTTGAATTGTTCAGTATGATTTGATTCACAGTGCCACTGCTTCAGTGTCTGTGCATTTACTTTCTAAAGATTTCCATAATTTTTCATCTTAAACCCTTGTAATTTCATTATTTTCTGTTATTTTAATGAGATTGGTTGAAGACCAGCAAACAGAGCACACTGCTGTTGGATTGCAAAAGGACAGGAGAAGGCTTACCTGTCAGTGTGGCTGTTCCTGAACCACAAATTATTTCTTTACCAGCTCCTACACTTGCTTGACAAAAGGTGACCCATTCATCAGTAGTTGTCTTGGCAAAGTACAGAAACACGTGTGAGCAGCCTACTCTTTGAGACTGCTGTGCTTGTTTGGCTGCAATGTACTGTTGTGCAAATCAATTTTAATAGTAAGGGTGAACAGTGTAGCGAAGAGACTGGCTGCCCAGATTGTAAGGGGGGTGGGGAGGGGAACCATCAAAACATCTGTCTTTCTGCTCTGGTATAAAACACCACTGAAAAATCTGACACTCGGAGTTCTTCCTCACTTTTGAGTAGGGCGGGGGTTGGGGATGAGGAAGGAACACAAATGTTTTGGTTCTGTCTACTTAAAGCAGATGCTGACATCTGCTCAGATAAAACAAGTATGTAACTGGTCCAACACTGCTTTTAAGAGATGTGTAATGTTAGGGCTTGTTTATATTGCAGCAGTTTATGTTGTATGTGAATATCACACTTACCTGACATTTTGAAGACAGATGGCTTCAATCTCTGCTGACCAATCCATTGAGACCAGGACTGTGCCAGCAAACCTGACTCTGATCATCAGATGCTGTGATTCATGCAAGCCTAGTTTTTAGGTTGATATTAAATTTAATACATATGTCAGCTAACATTTAATTTTTTTTGGCTGGGCATCTCTTGAAAGTAGCACACCATCCCCTGCAGTGCTGGGTGGTACAGAGGCGCCAGAGCCATGTGTTCTATGCAGGAGCAGTCCAGATGTGTTGCGAACATTGGCACTGCCCCAAACTGCTAAGCTAAGCCTGGCTAGCCAGCTTGCACGTCTCTTCTGTATGCTTCTCCACCCTTCTGTTTTCACGATTTAGCTTCTCTCATGCTGACTTGTACGACAATCACTTCCCTATTCTTCCACACTATTCCTGATACAAACCAGGATGCTGTTGGCCTTTTTGGTCACGGGGGCACACTGTTGACTCATATTCAGCTGACTGTTTACCAACACCCCCGGGTCCTTTTCTGCTGGGCAGCTTTCCAGCCACTTTTCCTCGAGCCTGTAGCACTGCCTGAGATTGTTGTGACCAAAGCGCCGGACCTGGCACTTGGCCTTGTTGAACCTCATACAATTGGCCTCAGCCCATTGATCCAGCCAGTCCAGATCCCTCTGGCATTCCTGCCTTTGAGCAATTCAACACTACTGCCCAACTTGGTGTCATTTGCAAACTTACTGAGAATGCACTCAATCCTCTTGTCCAGATCATTGATAAATATATTAAACAGAACTGGCCCCAATACTGAGGTCAGGGGAACACCACTCATGACTGGCTGCCAACTGGACTTGACATGATTCACCACAACAATTTGGGCCTGGCCATCCAGCTGCTTTTTACGCAGTGAAAAATACACTCATCCAAGTCTTGAGCAGCCATTTTCTCCAGGAGAATGCTGTGCGAAACAGTGCCAAAGGCTTTACTAAAGTCTAGGTAGACAACATCCACAGCCTTTCCCTCATCCACTAAGTGTGTCATAGAAGCCTTGTCATAGAAGGAGATCAGGTTGGTCAAGCCTTTCATGCTGACTGGGCCTGATCACCTGGTTGTCCTCTTATGTGCCATGTATTGGCACTCAAGATCATCTGCATCCATCTGCTTCCCTGGCACCAAGGTCAGACTGACAGGCCTGTAATTCCCCCCAATTCCTACCCATAAATGCTCAACCCTATCTTCACCATCATCAAGCTCTAGACAGTCAAAACACAATAACATAGAGGGCTGGCCCACCTTTTTTCCTTCCTTGCTTGTCCCTTCTGAAAAGTTTATAGCCGTACAATGCAGCACTCCATCTAAAGGTTTGAATATCTTTGTATGGAGTGCTGCATTTTGACACAGCATGAGAATTTCCTAAGTACTGATGTGTTTCCCTTTCTAATGGGTTTTGGATAGAATTTGCATAAACAACTTTGCTCGGTGTTTTTGCACTGGTGTCCAGTGGCTTATGCAGTCCTCATTTACGCCACTGTGGTTTCAGTGATTTCTGGATGTTCTTTTTCTTGTGGTTAGCAGTGACAGGGTTTTGAATGCCGTGGGAATTGCAGAACTGGGAAAATTGTGGGTTCTTCTTACCCAGCCATGCTTCCTTTCTCAGTAAACTGGGGAAATCCAGAATTTGTTGAAGATGACAGAGCAGTATTTGACACTATATTACAGCATTCCAGAGTTTGTCATCTCTTTGACATGTTACAGTCCATTTGAGTTTTTTTTCTTCTTGAAGCCAACTCTACACTGAGTCTCAGCTGGAGGTGTCAGAGGAAAGCAAATACTCAGTTGTGGTTAAATATTTCAAAGATGAAAGTGATAGGATGGGCAAAATTATCGACAAGTATGCGTCCTGGTACTGGAGACCACAGAAATGAGGACCATTTGTTTTTAAGAATTTTCCTGATGGCAAACAGAAGTTTCTGAGTTGTGTTTTTTGAAGATGGAAGCTTAAGTGCATGAGAATTAAGAGTCTGACCTAAGATAAGGCTCTGACCTAAGACTGATGTTCCTTGTCAGTTGAAAGAGGAGGATGAAATATGATCGGTGGCATAGATTCGGAGTGAGATTCGCATCTGGTGTAATTTAGCCCAATTTCATTTAATTAATCCATTTTCAAGGTAGTGAAGTTAAATTGAATTATGTAGTCTGAGAATCTGGCCTTTTGTATAACCTCAGTGTTTCACAGGAAAATCAATGCGGAGTTGAACTGTAATCCAGTCCTCCCCATAGTTTTAGCTACATCTGGAACGCTATAAAGCATGAGCTGGAAGTGCAGTGTAGTAACTCACTATCAAAGGACAGATAGACCAGGAGAGCCTTTGAGAGATCTGCTGCTACCTTTCCTGATGTATGATCAACTCTAGCTGTATCATTCCTGTGAGATACCTGCTTTACCTTTTTTTTTTTTTTTTTTTTTAATGATGGAGGTTCTCCAGTGCCTCCAGGCAATTTGTGCCTGTCCTTAAAAAGATTTCTCTTTCCAGTTTTTCTTGAAGATGTTTGATCCTGTTACTTCCTCTGTTCATCTATGTAGACATGGTCATTGCCTGTTCCACTGCAGTGGTTTCCAAGATGTTAGGCTGCTGCTGTCCCCTCTCAGGCTACTGTTTCTCCTTAAGTTTAACAGTCACATTTTGTTCAGTCTCTTCTTACAGCTTGCATTTGTCTGACCTTGGATTATTCTGGCTGCCTTTCTCTAGGTTCTTTCAAAGTCTTATTTGTCTTATTTATTTTGCTATATTTGAAGTGCATTGTCCCAACCTGGACTCCAGGCTGAGCCTTACCAGTGCTAGGAGGTGGAGAGTCTTAACTTACGTGTAAAGGAGTCCATGGTCTGCTCATACACTCATATGATGATTGCCACCTTGTCACCAGCATGACATTTTAGTCCCCTGTTATCTGAGATGCTGCCTACACAGTTCAGCCAGGGTCCTCTGTTTTGATAGTACCTGCTAGAGCTTCCCAGGATGGAAGATACCTTGACCACGTTTTAGTCCAATAGTGAGCTTAAGCTCTGTCCATGATATCTGAATCAACTGGAAAGACATGAGCAGGGGTACACGAAGCACAGCCCAGGCCATTAGCTGGCATCTCAAGCCTTGCTTTTCTTTTGTAGAATTTGGGCTCTGGAGCAATGTGAACAGAAATCATCTGCTGTCAAAACTTGCAGTGCTTGAACCTAGTGTTTGCTGCTGGTTTTTACTGCTCACACATGAGAAAGAGCAAGGAATGGCCACAGCGATGAGGACTGCATAGGACAGGGAGTTCTTTGTGTCAAATCCAGCCACTATCACAGTGCAAGCTCCCCAGGACGTGTATGCTTATTTATGTAATTTGCACTGTAGTAATTTTTAAATGCAATAAGTTGTTGCATAAATGTGAACTGTAGAATTTATTTTGAACTTCTTGTATTTTATGTGCTTTTTATTCCCACAATTACACTAAAGCTGTAACAACCTGTTAAATTAGAAATAATATGTCCAATGGACAAAATCACATACCAGACAATGTAGGACACAATAATCATGGAGGGAGCCAGCCTAGCACTTTGTCATTTCGTTAAAATCTCACACTTACGTATCACTTTTCATGTCCTGTACAGGCTGATAGTTAGTTGTTGACTGTTCTTAATAACAAAGTTGAACTGGTACTGTTAAAATTAAATTACTATTTTCTGACATCAATACAGATCTTGTAGTAAGATACTGAAATATCGTACAGTGGACATGGTTAGGTCTGGGCATGAGAAAAGGGAAGCAAACTGAAGGTTCCTCAGAAATAATAGATATTTGAATAGAAAGTCTGATATCCTCATAATAAATCCAGCATAATTAGAGCACACACTTCAATGTTGCAATTTGATCTGCATAAGGAAGGGATTCCTGCATCTGGGCAGGTGCTGGTTGACTGCAGCATTATTCTGTGTGGGAAAAAGTGCCTTTCCAGAAAAGTCTGAATGCGGAGGTTTTGTATGTGTGTATTTGTTTTCAGAAGAAGGGATAAAGGAAGTATAGGCCGACCCTAGGGCTGACAGTTTACTTGCAAACAAATAGATAAGGAGGGCAGCAGGCATGGCAGTATGTGGAAATTCTCTGCAGTCACAGCTGGAGCAAAATTACACCATGTTCGTTGATCACAGTGGGAGCAACAAGCTGGCGAAACGACACTTTCACAAGTGTGATGCAACTGTTGAGAAATACTAGTGTAGCAAAAGATGCAGAATCCAGGTATATCACAATTCGTTCTGTTTCTGGTCAGTAGGATGTCGCATTGCAACTCTGTGATATGTTAATACAACCTTGCCAGTTCATTTTGGTGTATGTATAAATATGTCTGTGCGGGCAAGTGCTCATATACAGTGTTCTAGATTACTTGCAGTATTTTTTCATGGTTGAGACAAAAGGTCTTTTAAAGAAAAGTTGTTCAAGAATAGTACAGTTATCCATTTCCAAAGGTGATTTTACCTCTGCAGCACTGGACAGAGTTTGAGCAAAACGAACCTGAAACAATGAATATTGAATCAAAACCAGGTGATGCCAGACAAGGCATCTGAATTCTTGGCATTTAAGTACCAAAAACATCTGTTTCTGTGTGTTAGTAATTCCACGTTTTTAAAAAAGTGCTTTTAAAGATGGAAACAATTTTATGAATTTAAAAAAAAAAAAAAAGTCCCCAACATATGTATCTGTAATTAACTGGTTTAGTCTGTGTGTTTAATCAGTATGAATTAAGAATGCCATGTACATTTGATTTCAGTCTCAAAGAGCAATTGAGAACTGGACAGTTACTCTTCCCCCATCTGCCAGTATGTGCTTATGCCAAAAAAACCCAAACCAAATCAAAAAGAACCCACAAATACCCCAACCAAAAAAAAAGCCAACCCAGCAAAACCAGGAAGGATGGAACTAACACATGGATATTTTCTAAAGGGGACCACTTGACTCCGATTAAATTTCTTAAAAATTTTGTTTTGGATTTAGGTCTCTATTTGATTCTGAAATTGGGATTTTTTTTTTTTATGTAGTTGAGGAATATCACTTAAAGATTGGCAGTGTTCCAGCATCCAGCTGGCATAGATATAGAGTGTGTGAAAGTGAATAGCGTACATACTCTGTGGT